>NC_061113.1:54040288-54083120 GCF_002878395.1 Capsicum annuum | reverse complement strand
TATTATTATTATTATTATTATTATTATTATTATTATTATTATTATTAGTGAATGACCAAGTCTATGGTTTATTACATACTTCTGGTTCTGAATCTGACTTTTAAATAATCTCATTTCCATCCTCGGTTAGAAAAAATGTGAAATTAGATTTTGGGGGTCTACTTTGTGAAAACAATGTTCTTTCAAAAATTTAATATCGTCATTAAGTCCAGAGTGTCAAATTGTTGGGTTCAAAATCGAGAGGGCGTCATGCGGAAGCTTTTAGTTTGCAAACCATAAGACGATAAATCAGATGACATATGAAAAATTAAACTAAAAATATATTATTGGATATGGTTTGGCCAAACGGCCTACATCTTAAAAATAAAATTGAAAATCCTAAAACTTATTGGGAGAAATCTCCCCCTAAGCAAATACTCTTTAAAGACTACATTGTGGATGTTATTATGTTATGGTATGAGAAGGGGGTCTTCTATTTATAGATGTCCAAAACCTTTCCTTCAAGAATGAGGTTAGCCAAATATGGAAAAGAATTATATTTTTTTCTTTTAGGAAAAGTAAAAGTAATTATGGTAACTTTTATTTTCCTTCTAAGAAAAAATAAAACTTAAATATAGTAAGAAAATCAGGACAAAAACCCTAACAAATCTTCCCTTTTTGGCTTGATTTTCTTCACTTGATCCGTCTTCTCTTCATATCACGTGCATGAACTTCGTTCTTGATATAATCTTCATAATTGTTGCTTGCCATGGTTAAAAATAAGGTTTAAAGTATCATGGTTAAAAATGAATTTAAAATTAATATTTTATTTTTATTTTTAAAGATGCAGCAGCAGGAGCGTTGAAAATATGATTGAAACTTGTTCACTATGTGTAGTTCAACAAAAATTTTCATTATTATCCAAATTGTTGCATCTTGATTTTGAAACCTCTTTGAACCTGTTTAATCCCGTCTCACCACACCATTGGACCATTGAACCGTAAATTCTGATACCACTTGTTGGGTTTGAAATCGAGAGGGCGTCATGCACAAGATTTTAGTTTGCAAACCATAAAACGATAAATCAGACGACAGATGAAAAATTAAACTAAAAATATATTATTGGATATGGTTTGGCCAAACGGCCTACATATTAAAGATAAAATTGAAAATCCTAAAACTTACTGGGAGAAATCTCCCCCTAAACAAAGACTCTTTAAATACTACATTAGGGATGCTATTGTGTTATGGTATGAGAAGAAGGTCTTCTATTTATAGATGTCCAAAATCTTTCCTCCAAGAAAGAGTTTAGCCAAATATGAAAAAGAATAATATTTTTTTCTTTTAGAAAAAGTAAAAGTAATTATGGTAACTTTTATTTTCCTTTGAAGAAAAAATAAAACTTAAATATAGTAAGAAAATCAGGACAAAACCCCTAACACGAATTTGATAGGATAGCATAGTTCGTTTGTGTTCACAGGATTTCGAATGAATCCCAAGGGGTCCATGGAGACTTGAAATTTTCCAAGTCTCAGCCGGTACACCACTTAGCTGGTGCACTCTCCTTTGCGTTGGACCAGTTGCTTACGTGACTCAGCTGATCGGCGCAAGCATCACGTACACAACATCTTGGTCACGATCGTGAGTCCCGCATATGCGAGGACCAGGTTGCAAATATGATACCCGCCTTTATGCTAGGTACTGCAAACGCGACCCGGTGATCACAAATGTTATACCTGGGTCCTATATATACCCTTGTTTCACTATTTTCACCATTTTAAGACATGAAGCTTTGGGTTTTGTGATTTTAAGCAATTTGTTCCATTTCTAAGCTTAGGTTAGCTCCATAACACCTATTTCAACTACTTTTCTTCAATCTCATCCTTTCAATTCCTATTTTTAATGCGGATTAAAAAGTGAATTGGGGATTTGGCCCATAAGGTATAAAACGGAAATTCTCTGATTTAAACCATGATTTCAACCCATTTTAATTTGGGTAAGTTTCTACTCTTATACTTATCAGTCTTCTTTCGATTTCACCTTTAAAACAACTTCAATTCTCAAATTTTAAAATGAATTTCAGAGTCTTTTACCGATGAAGCTTGAAAAATGGTTTTTCTTTGATTTGGACCTCATTTTCGCTTGGGTTTTTAGTTGTAGACTCCTAAAAATATGGGGAACATGTGTTTGAACAAAATTACAATTTTGTCCTTCTTTTTTGAAAACTCATTTCGGGAGTGCGTTTTGACCCCGACTTGAAAATAGACAATATGAGTGTCATTTGCTTTTTTTATGTATAAATTCTATATTTCTATGTTTACATTAATTTTGAGTCTGTTCGTGAGGAGTAAGGCTTCGGATTAAAGGCTTTCGGATCGATTTTTTGACATTTAAGGTAGGTTATGGCTCACTTTTTTCAAACTGGGTTGGGTAGTTAATATAAGTACAAAATCACGTTAAGGGTGTGGGAAATAATCATGAAAATGGATATGTTATTGTGTTATGCCCGTGTAGGGCCTATATATTAATGATATTTGACGGTTTTGGAATATTAATTGCTATGTATGATCGTGTGGGGTCTTATATGATATTATTGGCCTTGTCAATGTAAAATTAGTTGTATCTTGTCTAATGAAAAAGCCTAATATAGTATCAATGGTATATATTGATGTATTTTTACCCTTTTGGCATATGGTTCATGTTGGATTTCATGGATGGTTGAAAATATTGAGTGGATTATTGGCTCACTTGGTTAGTATATTTATTGGATATGGAAACTCTCATTCTAGTTGGTTGTGAGCATTATATCCCCATAATAGATACATTCATAAAACAGTGGCACCAATGAGAAAACTATGAAAATATAAGGAACACTGGCTTTTTTCTAATAGAAAATGTGACATTTTTAAAACTCTCTACTGAAGGATGTTCCAAAGAGGAGTTATGAATATTGGTGTTGAATAATTGGCTATATACCGATTGACGAACCCCCCATAGGTCTTACATCGGGAAGTTTTAGCTTTGTAGGTGTATACGGAGGTTGTACGACAACCTCGGACATCATTATCATAATCATCATCATGATCTCTATTGCATTTATATTTACTTTGTATATATCTGTGATGTGTTATTTTCCTTGATTTGATACTTGTCTATGTGTATTTTTTCATCGTATTCATATGTGTGATACCTGTCCACTTGTCTTTCTTTTTTGTATTACTATGGTGTATGTGAATATTATTGAATTGTTAGTGAAGATGATGTGGGCTATCATTGTGGGACATTTTCTGATTGCAAGTGATGTGCCCTTAGTGTGTATTTAGTATGCTTTATTTTATACTTTGCTCAGTCGGCCTATGATACCTACTGAGTAAAAGTGGACTATACTCACCCTACTGCTCCCTTTTAGTACAGATCTAGGTTCCAGTGCACCTCACAGTGGTTGAGTCCAGCGATACTTTGGAGCTATCCGAGGTAACGATTGGATTCTTGTTTCCGGAGTCTATTACTACCTTTCTTTATTTAGACTATGTCTTTATTTCACATTCAGGGATAGAGTTGTTCCTATTTTGGATATCTTATCTATTTTGATCTCGAGTTGTACTAGTTAGTTCTTACACTATAACACCAAGTTTTAGAATTATGGTATGATATCACTGGTTATGTTCTTCCATACAAGCCTTACTTTGGGTTATTGTTATTATGCTCCCTTCTTATGTCAGTTTATGTGGTAGGTTTACTTGTCAAGGCTTACCGCAATAAGTGTCATCATGACCCTTGGTTTTTGGGTCATAACAAATTGGTATCAGAGAAGTTAAGTTCATTAGTCTCAACAGTGTAAGAAAGAAGAGTCTAATAGAGTCTTACAGATCGATATGTAAACGTCCATATCTATCTTCGAGAGGCTATAAGATATCTTTTAGAATTTTCCCTTATTCTGTTCCTTATCGTACAGATTTTCTTCATACCTTATGTTCTAAGTCATATGTTACTCTTTTCTGTGTAGATGATAATAACTAGATCTCATGAGATTAGAGGTGTGGAGCCTTCATCTGAAGAGAGAGCCCCAATCTAGAGGGTGAGTTGTGAATTATGGATGCGCTCAAGGTATTGGACGTACACGTGGATCTGCCCCATCTTGGAGTAGTGCTAGGGGAATCTCCCCTGAGCCTTGAGTTGAGCGTGTTGGGTATGTGGATCCTAGTTTGGTTCCACCGATTTTTTCTAACCCAGTCTTGAAGGGGTTGTTGATTCGCTTGTTGACCCATTTAGAGGGTTCTCCTTTGAGTGTTCTTGGTGTTTCCCCAGCTCCAAGTATTATACCTTCATCTTTTCTAGAGTCTGCCTTTGGTGTTCCTCCATCCCCGAGTGTGGATTCTCCAGTAGTACCTACTTCTGCTTTTGGTATTCCACATGCTCCGAGTGTTATTCCTCTTTCAGTACTTGTATCTGAGTATGGTATTCCGGGGTCAGTAGTTCAACCTTCATCTATGTTTTCTTCTCCAGTAGGATCTCAGCCTTCCGAATTCACCATGCCTCTTCTTACTACGAGAAAAGTTATGTCTTCTGAGGATCAGAAGAGATTTGAGAGATTCATTTATTTGGGTCCCCCTAGGTTCAGTGGTATTATGGGTGAGGATACCTATGAGTTCTTGATTGACTATCATGATACATTGCATGACCTAGGTTCGATTAAGTCGTATGGTATTGCGTATACCACTTATTAGTTGAGGGATGCAACTAGAGATTAGTGGAGGTCACATGTTGGTTGCGGACCTCTCAATTCTCCTAAGATGACTTGGGATTAGTTTGTTGAGGCCTTTTTAGAAAGGTTCACGCCTCACAGTCTGAGGGATCGAATGAGGTATGAGTTTGATCACCTGGAGCAGGGTTCCATATCTTTTGCAGAGTATGAGGCACGCTTCTATGCCTTGTTTAGATATTCCCATACCAGCTTTTCCACCAAGTCTGAGAAGATTCAAAAGTTTGTAAAGGGGTTGAATGTTTCTATTCAGCTAGCTACATCTCATATGGTAGTGTCTGGAGCATTGTTTCAGATATAGTGGATCATGCTAAGATAACTGGAGGTATTCTTCGAGCATCTCAGGTAGGCACCAAGAGGGTGCATCGTTTGGGAAAGTTTAAAGGTCACAGTTATTGAGGCAGGGATTTTAGAGGTTTCTGTATTTATCATGGTAGACTAGTGCAGGCAGCCTTATTGAGTTAGGTAGTGGGTCTTTTAATTCAACAGTGCGGGGTGGCTATTTTGGTCCAGTCGTACCTCCTTCCACTGAGTCAAGCAATAGAGGTTGCTATGTGTATGATGAGACTGGCCATTTGGCCAAGGACTATCCTTGTCGTGTGTTCAGAGCTACTCTTATTGCAGTTGTAAGAGGTAGGGGAGTGAGGCAAAGGTAGTGAAGCCCATGGTAGTGGTCATGGGGCTATTCATCCAGTTGGTATTCATGGACAATGCTATGCTATACCTACCAGATCAGAGGCAGAGGCCTTCGATGTTGTCATCACATGTATCATCCTTATTTATTTTAGATGTGTATTTGTATTATTTGATCCGTGATTGACTTTCTCGTATGTGTTTGCATACTTTACTGTAGGTATTGATTCAGTTTGTGAGCCTTTTGATGTGCCTATTCATGTATCTACCCCCATAAGAGACTTTTTAGTGGTGGATCGAGTGTACAGATCTTGGGTATGGACTGGTTGGCTCCTTACCATACTATCCTATATTATTATGCTAAGATCGTGACTTTATCTTCACTGAGTGTGCCAAGGATAGCTTAGAAGGGTGCATTACATTCGGGCCTAAAGAGAGTTGTATCATATGTTCAGGATTATTGCTTGGATGAGAGAGGATATTTATCTTATTTGGCTTATATTCGTGATACTAGTATTGCTTCACCTCCTTCTTTGGTTTGTGTTTGTGTGGTTTACGAGTTTGTGGATGTGTCCCTATGAATTTGCCTAGTATGCCTTCAAATTGTAATATGAACTTTGCTATTGATGTTGAGACAAGCACTAAGCCCATTTATATTTCTCCTTATAGTATAGCCCCAATCGAGCTGAAGAAATTAAAGGATCAATTGCAGGAGTGTTGGATAAGAGATTTATCTGACCTAGTGTATCACCTAAGGGTGTGCCTGTCTTTATTTATGAAGAAAACAGATGGGTCTATACATATGTGTATTAATTATCGACAATTAAACAAGGTAAAGATTAAGAATAAGTATCTTGTTTCTCGTATTAATGATTTATTCAACAAGCTTTAGGGTGCTTTAGTGTTTTCGAAGATTGATTTGAGATCCTGGTATCACTAATTGAGGATTAGAGCTTCGGTCATTCCGAGTACATCTTTTCAGACTTGATACAGTCATTATGAGTTTTGATCATGTTATTTGGGTTGACCAACTCCCCGATTGCATTTATGGAGTTGATGAATAAGGTATTATGATCGTATCTTGACTCCTTTGTTATTATTTCTATAGATAAAATCTTAGTTTATTCTAAGAGTGAGGTCAATCATGAGGAATATTTATGGATTGTGCTTCAAAGATTGAGGGATGAGAAGCTGTATGCTAAGTTCTCCAAGTGTCAATTTTGATTAGAATCTATCTCTTTCTTTGGTCATGTGGTAACTAAGAAAGATATTATAGTTGATCCAGCCAAGGTTGCACCATTTTGTAATTGGGCTAAGCCTACTTCGTCCACTGAGATTTGGAGTTTTGTTGGCTTGCTAGGTTACTATCGGCATTTCGTTGAGGGTTTCTCATCTATTGCAGCTCCATTGACCAAGTTGACTCAAAAGAAGGTTTCTTTTCAGTGGTTCAATGCTTGTGAGGCGAGCTTTCAAAAGCTCAAGGACTTGTTGACATCAGCTCTTATCTTGACTTTGCCTAAGGAGGGTGTGGGTTTTACTATCTTTTGTGATGCTTGAGGTGTTGGGTTAGGTATTATGTTGATGTAAGAGGGTAAGGTGACTGCGTACGCTTCTCGTCAGTTGAAGCCCGATAAGAAGAACTACCCTACCTATGATTTAGAGTTGTACGCAGTTGTTTTTGCTTTAAAGTTGTGGAGACACTACTTGTATGGAGTCCGTTGTGAGATTTTCTCGGATCATCGTAGCCTTCAGTATTTCTTTACCCAGCGAGATCTTAATATGAGGCAGCGCTATTGACTTGAGTTGCTTAAGAATTATGACTTGACTATTCTCTATCATGCTAGCAAGGCCAATCTAGTTGTGGATGCCTTGAGCAGAAAGTCAACTATCATGGGTAGCTTTATGCATCTTTTGTCCCAAGAGAGGCCTTTGGCCTTAGAGGTTTAGTCTTTAGCTAATTAGATAGTTAGGCTTGATATTTCAAAACCTGGATGTATTTTGGTATTCATAGAGGCTAGGTCTTCTTTGATGGAGAAAATTTGAGATCATTAGTTTAATGATGTTGGATTGAGATTGTTTCGATATAAGGTGTTAAGTGGTGAGTCTAAAGAAGCCTCACTTAATTCAGATGGTATTTTGAGGATGGGAGGATGGGTTTGCGTGCTGAGAGATGTAGCGGATTTTGTATATCGTGATTTGAGGCAACACTATTGGTGGGGGTGGTATGAGGAGAGATGTAGCAGATTTTGTAGCTCATTGTCTTTGTTGCTTATAGGTGAAGGTAGAGCATTTGAAACCTGATGGACTGCTTCAGATGTTGCCCATTCTCGAGTGAAAGTGGGAACGGATCCCTATAGACTTCATGACTGGGTTGCCTCAAACTTTGCCTGGGTCTGATAGTAGTTGGGTCATCGTGGATCAATTGACCAAATTTGCCCATTTTATTCTAGTTCAGGTCTCTTTCAGTGCTGAGAGGTTAGCTCGTATATATATTCATGAGATTGTGCATCTTCATGGCGTGCCAATATCTATCACCTCAGATCGAAGTTCAGTGTTCACTTCTTACTTTTGGAAGAGCTTTTAGGATGAGTTGGGTACTCGGGTTGATCTTAGTACAATATTTCAGCCCCAAACTGATGGTCAGTCAAAACAAACTATTCAGGTATTGGAGGATATACTCCATGCTTGCATGATGGACTTTGGTGGCTAGTGGAAGTAGCATCTAGCTTTGGCAGAGTTTGTGTATAATAATAACTACCATTCCAGTATTGATATGGCTCCTTTTGAGGCCTTGTATGGTAGGATTTGTCATTCTTTAGTTGGTTCATTTGAGGTTTTAGAGATTAGACCTTGAGGTACAGACTTGCTTCGTGAGTCCTTAGATAGAGTTCAGGTCATTCAGGATAGACTTCGAGCGGCTTAGAGTAGGCACAAGTGCTATGTAGACTGTAGAATTTATTCCTTTATATTTATTATTGGTGATCGTATTTTCCTTTGAGTTTCGCCCATGAAGGGTGTGATGAGGTATGGGAAGAAAGGTAAGCTTAGCCCCAAGTATATTAGGTCATTTGAGATTCTTTGGACTGTTGGCGATATGGCTTATGAGTTGGCTTTGCCCCCAACTTTATCAACTGTTCATCCAATTTTTCATATTTCCATGCTTTGTCATTACATTTTGGATGAGTCTCATGTCATTCGTTGGGATTTTTCTTAGATAGATGAGAGGTTTTCTTTTGTTGAGGAGCATGTCTCCATCTTAGCTAAAGATGTCAGGCAGTTGCATTCTAGAGTTATTCTAATATTTAAAGTCCAGTAGAAGCATCGAACTACAGATTAGGCTACTTGAGAGGTTGAGTCTGATATGCGTAGCTCTTATCTCCAGCTTTTTTTTATTCAGGTATTTTCTTTTGCCTTTAGTTTGAGGATGAACTAGATTTTAGTGGTAGATAATGTAACGACCTAATTTTGGGTGATTATGTGTAATATTCATTTTGTGTGATTTGATCATTTTACCCCCTCCCCGGGGTTGGATCGTGGTATTTTTGGGGTGTGGGAATGCTTGACATGGTTTCTAATGTATTTCGGTATGATTTATGTAAAACTATGGTTTTGGTGGCTTGAAAAGCCTTATACTTGACTTCGGTCAATATTTGTTGATCTGTGCATTGGATAGCAAAATGAACTATATCAGCAGATCTAGAACGTCGATTTTAGACTGGTAACATAGTTGGTTCGGTTTTATGGCTTTTAAATCTCATTTTGACTCTCAATTTGAAAAGTTGTAAAATTAGATTTTGGGGGTCAACTTTGTGAAAACGATGTCCTTTCGATAATCTGATAGCACCCTTGAGTTTGAAGCATCGAATTTGATAGGTTAGTATAATTCATTTGTGTTCACGAATTTCTGAATGAATCTGAGGGGTCCGCACCACTCAACTGGTGCACTCGTCTTCGCGGTGGACCAGTCGATTATAGGACTCAACTGACCAGCGCAAGTGTCGCGTTCGCGGCATCTTGGTAGCGATCGTGAGTCCTGCATACACGAGGACCAGGTCCTAAATGCGATACCTGCCCTCAGGCCAGGTACCACGAACGCGACCCGGTGATCACAAATGTGATGCTTGGGTCTATATATACCTATGTTTTGCTATTTTTTAATATTTTTGAGACTTGGAGCTTAGGATTTCGTGACTTTGAGCAATTTCTTCCATTTCTAAGCTTGGGTAAGCTCCATAACACCTATTCAACTACTTTTATTTAATCTCATCCTTTAATTCTTATTTTTAACGCGGATTAAAAAGTGAAAATTGAGAATTTTGGCCCATAAGGCCTAAAAATGGTAATTTTCTGATTTAAACCCCGATTTCAACTTGTTTTTGCTTGGGTGAGTTTCTAATCTTATAATTATCGATTTTTTTTTCATCTTCAAACAACTTTAATTATCGATTTTTAAAATGGATTTTGGAAGCTTTTATTAGTAAATCTTGAAAATGGGTTTTCTTTGATTTGGACCTTGTTTTAAACTCGTTCTACTTGGGTTTTCAGCTGTAGACTCCTAAAAATATGGAGAACATATGTTTAAAATATAATTACAATTTTACCCTTCTTTTTCAAAAACCCATTATGGGAGCCCGTTTTGACTCTGACTTAAAAATCAATAATATTGATGTCGTTGGCTTTATTGTGATGCATATATTTTATGTTTCTATATTTTAGTTGATTTCGAATCGTTCGTAAGGAGTAATGCTTCTGATTGAAGGCTTTAGAATCGATTTTTCGACATTTAAGGTAGGTTATGGCTTAACTTTCTTCGGACTGGGCTGGATAGTTAATATTGGTACAAAATCATGTCAAGGGTGTGGGAACTAAACATGAAAATGGATATGTTATTGTGTTGTGCCCATTTTAGGCCTATATATTGATGATATTTGGCAGTTTTGGAATATTAATTGTTATGTGTGATTGTGTGGGGTCTTATATGATATTGTTGGCCTTGTTTATGTGAAATTAGTTGTATCTTATCCAATGAGAAAAACTAATGTGGTATCAATGGTTTATATTGATGTATTCTTACCCTTTTAGCATTGGTTCACGTTGGATTTCATGGATGATTGAAAATATTGAGTGGATTGTTGGCTCACTTGGTTGGTATATTGGTTCGATAGATATGTAAACTCTCATTCTGGTTGGTTGTAATCATTATATCCCCATATCATATACATTCATGAAACATTGGTACCACCGTGGAAATTCTAAAAATATTGGGAACACTAGTTTTTTCTAATAGAAAATGTGACATCTTTAAAAGCCTCTATTGAAGGATGTGTCAAAGAGGAGTTAATGGATATTAGTATTGACTAATTGGATGTATACGGGTTGACGAACCCCCCATGGGTCCTATGTCGGGAAGTTTTATCTCTGTAGGTGTATACGAAGGTTGTGCGACAACCTCGGGCATCATCGTTATCATCATCATCATCATTATTATCATTATCATCATCATCTCCCTTGCATTTATATTTACTTTGTACATATCTAGGAAGTGTTATTTTCCTTGATGTAATACCTGTCTATGTGTATTTTTCCTTCATATTCGTATGTCTGATACCTATCTATTTGTCTTTATCTTTCGTGTTGCTATGGTGTATGTGAATAATATAAAACTATTAGTGAAGACAGTATGGACTACAGTTGTGGGATATTTTTTTATTGCAGGTGACGTGCCCCTAGTGTGTATTTTGTATGCTTTATTTTCTAATTTACTCAATCGGCCTATGATACCTATTGAGTACAAGTGAATCATACTCACCCCTACTGTGCTCTTCTGGTGCAGATCCAGGTTCAAGTACACCTCATGGTGGTTGACTTCGAGCGATACTTTAGAGCTATTCGAGATAACGGTTGGATTCTTGCTTCTACAGTCTATTATTATCTTTCTTTATTTAGACTATTCATTATTTCACATTCAGAGATAGAGTTGATCCTGTTTTGGATATCTTCTGTATTTTGATCTCGATTTGTACTAGTTAGTTCTTACACTGTTACATCAGGTTTTGGGATTATGGTATGATATCGTTGGTTATGTTCTTTCACTTTCATTATATTGTGTGGATTGACTTTGTTCTAATAACCTTAATTGAGGTTATTTTTGTTATGTTCCCTTTTTGTATCAGTTTGTGTGATAGGCTTACATGGCATGCTGCGACAAGTGTCATCATGACCCTTGATTTCTGGATCATGACAAAAACTGAGTAGATTAAACCAATATGTTGCCAAAGTAACCTCTTTGTGTAGATTTGCTTACGTTGAACATATAAGCATGTTTTATCTATGCAAAATAATTATCCCAAAGCAAAATTATTTGGCCAAACTGCAGATAGTTATGAGTATGTGATACATTTATAATACATGTTGATAATTTGTCAGTCCAAAGAAAGGCATATTGTTAGATCATTTTAATAATCAATGTTCATGAACTATGTATAAGAATAACATTAAAAAGTTATTATTTTTGTCCAAAGACTAAATAATAATACTGTGTTAGGTATCTTGAGATGGGTCTACTTTTATGCATATATGTGTAATAAATATAGTTTTTGATTCATTTATCATTTTTCTCTAGATTTATTTAATTTAATTATCTCCACACAGACATGATCTATTTGAATGATTAATTGTGAACATTATTTTATTTTATCTTGTAGTGTCTTCTACATCTATCGATATGAATAATATTTCCATGTCTGATGGCATAAACTTTAGGAATCGGTCTTTGAATGAGCTTATAGCTCAATGTGTGCAAGAAGAGGATAGAATAAAAGAAGAACCGATGGAATGTGCTCATTTGAGATCTAGTTGTAGAATTAAAGCTGTTGCACATAAGTGAAAAAGGAGTAATACTAAAGAAATTGCATACAAAGGAATATCATTAAGTTTCGTTTGTAAGAAACAGACTTGGTCACATAAAGAGAAAAGTGTATCAAGCACGATGTCTTACGTGAAAAGAAAGGTAAACTTCTCAACTTTATTTTTTCAAAAGTTAGTTCGGCTATGTTACCTAGTGATACTTGGTGGGTAGATACGCGCACAACTAATCACGTAAGTGACCACTGTATAAGATTGCATAAGGAGCGGAGTTCCGATTGATGTTGAAAGATATATCTATGTGGGCAACAACAATAAAGCAGTTTTGGAGGCTATTGGTGTCTTTAGAATTCTATTAGATACCGGTTTCTATTTGAAATTAGAAAAACACTTATTATACCGTCATTTAGACGAAATTAATTTCTATTTCTTATTTGGATATATCTGGATATAATTATTCTATTGAAAATCAAATTTGTAGTATTTCTCTAAATTCTAATATTGTTGGAACTAGTACTCTGATGGATAAGTTATACAAATTAAGCATGCATGCCTCCTGCAGTAACGCAAACCTGTCTTCAAGTAATTTTGGTACTAAGCACAGATTAACAAATGAGAATTCATCAATGCTATGGCATAAGCGCTTGAGTCATATTTCTAAACAAAGAATTCAAAGGTTTGTGTCAGAAGTAATTCTTAATTCCCTTAGTTTATCAGATTTTAAAATTTTTATAGAATGTATTAAGAAAAAAACAAAGGAATATAAAGAAAAGAGGTACTTATAGGAATAAAGAACCTTTAGAGTTAATACATACAGACATTTACGGTTCGTTCCCTACAGCTTCATGAAATGGTCAACAATATTTTATTAATGTTATAGATGTCTACTCTCATTACAAACATCTCTATTTAATTCATGAGAAGCCACAATCTTTGGATGTTTTTAAGATTTTCAAGGCTGAAGTTGAAACTCAATCAGGCAAGAAAATTGAAGTCGTCAAATTCGATCATGGAGGAGAATACTATGGTTGATTCAATGGATCAGGTGAATAATGTCCATGACCTTTTACAAAGTATTTGAAAGAGAGTTGAAATTTTACCTCAATACACTATTTCGGGGACTCCAAGTCAAAATAGTGTAGATGAGAGACGAAATCAAACTCTCAAGGATATGGTAAGAAATATGATTAGTCATTCTTGTTTACCTGAGTCGCTTTGGGAGAAGCATTAAAAAATGCAGTTTATATACTGCATAGAGTTCCTAGAAAAGCAGTGCTAAGACTCATACAAGTTGTGGACTAGTAAGAAGCCTAGTATTAGGCATTTGCATGTCTAGGGATGTCAAGCCGAAGCAAGGCCTTACTAGCCTAATAAAAAGAAGCTGGATTTAAGAACTGTTAGTTGCTACTTTGTAGGTTACTCAGAAAGATAGAGAGGTTTTAAGTTTTATGACTCCTCGAATAAATCTCTTTTCAAAATAAAAAATGCTAAATTTATTAAGGATGTTGATTATGGTAGGAATAATCAAAACAAATAAATTGTGCTTGAAGAGGAATTTGTTAGGGGTTTTGCCCTGATTTTCTTACCAAATTTAAGTTTTATTTTTCTTAGAAGGAAAATAAAAGTAATACCATAATTACTTTTACTTTTACTGAAAGAAAAATATAAAACTTTTTCATATTTGGTTAACCTCTTTCTAAGAGGAAAGGTTTTGGAACTCTATAAGAAGACTGTCCCTTCTCATACAAGAATATAATAGCATCCACAATGCAGTCTTTTAAATTTAAGAGTCTTATTTAGGGAGAGATTTTCTCCCAATAGTTTCTATATTTTCTTTAATATTAGTTTTAATATGTAGGCCAATTGGCCAAACCATATCAATAATATAGTTTTTTAGTATTGTTTTATGTGTCATCTGAATTATTGTCACATGGTTCGCAAATTTTAAGCTTCCGTATGACGCTCTCTCAATTTCGAACCCAACAAGTGGTATCAGAGCTTACGATTCAAAAGTCCAATGGTTTGGTGAAACGAGGATGAAAACAAGTTCAAGACGTTTCTAATCAATTTGCAATCAATTTAATGACAATGAAGATTTTTTGTCCAACTACATGTGGAGAAGAAGTTTTAAGCATATTTCAACATTCTTGTTGATGCAGCTTAAAAAATAAAAATAAAATATTTATTTTTAACCCACTTTTAACCATAATATTTTAAATCTTATTTTTAACTATGGCAAGCAGCAGTGATGAAGATTATGTGAAGAACAAAGATCATGCACGCGAAGAAGCTGGATCAAATTATGTCAAGAAAATCAAGCCAAAAGGAGAGATTTCTTAGGGGTTTTGTCCTGATTTTCTTACCAAATTTAAGTTTTATTTTTCTTAGAAGGAAAATAAAAGTAATACCATAATTAGTTTTACTTTTACTAAAAGAAAAATATAAAACTTTTTCATATTTGGCTAACCTCTTTCTAAGAGAAAGGTTTTGGAACTCTATAAATAGAAGACACTCCCTTCTCATACAAGAACACAATAGCATTGACAGTGTAGTCCTTTAAATTTAAGAGTCTTGTTTAGGGGGAGATTTTCTCCCAATATTTTTTATATTTTCTTTAATATTAGTTTTAATATGTAGGCCAATTGGCCAAACCATATCAATTATATAGCTTTTTAGTATTATTTTATGTGTTATCTGAATTATCGTCACATGATTTGCAAATTTTAAGCTTTCGTATGACGCCCTCTCAATTTCGAACCCAACAGAATTTGATAATATCGATTCTAGTGAAAATGAACAGATTACTTTACCAAATATGCTTGAACCTGTAAATCAGGATTATGGAGAAAACACAACGATATTACCTCATGTTCAACAACCTCAAGTTGAAGTGCCTAAAAGAAGATCTAGCAGAGAAAAGAGAAATGCAATTTCAGATGATTATGTTGTTTATCTACGAGAAAATGATTTTTACAGAACATTGAAAGATGATCCTACAACTCTTAGTCTAGCAAAATCATGTCAAAACTCTGCTAAATAGATCGAAGTCATGGAAGATGAGTTGAAGTTTATAAAGATAATGTCATTTGAGATCTTGTCGAGTTACCACATGGGTCAAAACCAATTGATTGTAAATAAATTTTTAAAACCAAAAGTTATTTGAGAAGTAATACCAAAAGATATAAAGCACGCCTAATTGCGAAGGATTCACTCAGAAAAATGGCATAGATTTTAAAGAAACTTTTTCGCCAGTTTTATCGAAAGACTCATTTAGAATCATTATGATACTTGTAGCTTATTATGACTTAGAGCTACGTCAAATGGATGTAAAGACTGCATTTATCAATGGATACATTGAAGAAACGATATACATAATGCAACTAGAAATCTTTAAGTCTCAAAATTCAAAGCACCTTGTGTAAACTTAAAAAGTCCATATATAATTTAACAAACATTCTGTCAATGATACCAAAAGTTTAATCAGGTGATAACCTCTTTTGATTTTAAGGAAAACACCATCGATCAATGCATATATCTCAAATTTAGTAGGAGCAAATTTGTTATCCGTGTGCTATATGTAGATGACATTCTACTGGCAAGCAGTGATGTAGATTGATTGCAAGAAACCAAGAAACTTCTATCGAGTAAATTTGAAACGAAAGATCTTGATGAGGCGTACTTTGTTCTAGGTATAACATCCATAGATATCACATTAAAAAAGTTCTTGGACTATCACAAAAAACTTATATTGATAAGGTGCTAAGTAGATTTAGTATAAAAATTATGCACCGGGAGATACAATTGTGGCAAAAGGTGATAAATTTAGTTTGCACCAATGTCCAAATTTGAAGATAGAGAAGAAAGAGATGGAAAAAAATCTCATATGCATCAGTGTGGGAAGTCTTATATATGCATATGTTTGTACGCGTCCAGAAATAGTGTACATAGTGAGCATGTTGAGCCGATATTTAAGTAATCCGAGAATAAATCATTGGAAAGCTGCAACATGAATTATGAAGTATCTTCAAAGAACTAAAGATTACATGTTCACTTATCGAAGATCGGATTATTTAGAGATCGTAGGGTATTTCGATTCAGATTTTGTTGGATGTCTTTATAGTAGGAAATCTACATCAAGTTATGTTTTCATGATGGATGGAGGAGTTGTCTCTTAATAGCTTCTTCTACAGTGGAAATTGAATTTGTGGCCTTCTATGAAGTATCAAATCAGGAAATATGGCTAAAAAATTTTATCATTGAAATGCAAATAGTCGGTGGCATAGAATGATCAATATAAATCCATTGTGATAATAAGTCTGAGTTATATTCAAAGAACAATCGAAGTTCGTCAAAGTCAAAGCATAACGACATTAAGTTTTTTATTGTAAAAAAAAGGTTTCAGAATCGTCTTATGTCAATTGAGCATATTAGTACAAACTTAATGATTGTGGATTCGCTCATGAAGAATTTGACAACTAAAGTGTTTCATGGGCATATGGCTCATATTAGTATTGTAAAATTTGATGATGAGCCATTTTAGTGGGAGTTTATTATTTTAGTATGATATTGATATAAGAAAGTTTATTTTCTGTATAGAATTTTTTATGAAATATATGAATTTTGTGTATTTATTTATAACTCTGAAAAATAAAGTTATTAACTTTCTATTGCAGTTTTGCATAAGGTATAAGAAAGTGATTTTGGACTATTAAAGGCATAAAGTAGGACCATTTGAAAATAAACATGACTTGGATTATTTTACATGCAATTTTCGTATTTGATTTATGTCATTGATATTGTAAATATTTGTGACAATTATTGGGTTTAGTTTCTAATATATGTTACGGAGACCGCTTTGATCCTATATTGGTAGTATCGATGGACCAAATTATTTTGAGATATTTAAATCAACATAGCAAAAGTTTGTGCACACTAAAATTTCATCTATGTATGATTATTTGAAAATACTAGTCTAATCACACGTGTCTCGCACTTGTAACATTTGATTATTTAAAATTAAATGATTTTATTTATTGTGGAGATTTTTAATGAAGTGTAAAAGTTTATATCACTTTTTAAAGATTTTTTATACTTTAATATAATAATGTAAATATAAACATATAATTTAGTGTAAGCACATATTTTACGATAATTATGTTTAATTAATTTTCAACTCTTAAATATTAAGAAAAATAGTGAAAAGACGATGTTAATAGAAAAAAAAAAAAAGAAAACATTACCTTAAATAATTTTATCATCATCGAATAGGAATCTTTAATTTGTCATACTTAAAATCTCTCTATAATTAAGAAAATCCTAATATTTAGAATTATAAAACCAATACTTTACATTATATAATTCCTTACTTAATTAAAAAATTTGGAAACCTATATCCCACATAGAGCAGTTGGTTAGTGCTAAATACGAACATCACTCTTTGTGATTCGTACATTGAGTTGAAATTATTGATTTATTTTGATGACTTCTTCCTTAATTACGATGATTTCTAATAAGGAAATGTTTCATTAATTCTGATGACTTTTAATAAGGAAGGTTTTACCATAAATATATTTAATTATTTTTAGGTTTATTTAATTTTGATTATTTCTAATAAGGAAAGATTTCATTAATTTTGATAACTTCTAATAAAAAGGGCTTATCATAAATATATTTAATTATTTTTTAACTCTTAAATATTAGAAAAAATAGTGAAAAGACGATTTTGTCTAAAGCAAAACTTTTAATAAAGGACAAAAAGTTTAAATCACTTTTTCAAGGGTCTTCACACCTTTAACGATATTTTTTTTGTTTTGTACTATATTTTTTTGGACTCTTGTTTCACATCACACACATGAAAAAAAACTACCAACATTAATTTGTACATATTTAATTAAATAATAATTTAAAAAATTATTAATAATAGTTTGGTTATATTATTACATCTCACCTGTATCTCTTCATAGACAAATTCTTCTTTCAGAGAATTAAACCCAATTGGCAATGAAGAAGTATGACCCATTGTCTTAGTGTAAAAGAAAAAGAGAGAGATTCATAACTAAAAGAAACGAACTAAGGAATTTGTAGTAAAACCAACTATAAAGAGGAAAGGTGTATATAGTTTATTTTCAACACTGAAGTTGTTACTTTCTTTAGATGAAATCCAAGTCATAATATATACCCTTGCTCTTGATATTGATATTGAACATGATAAAAGTTAAATTTCATCACTTGAATTTTAACGACTGTTTGATAACGACTGTTTGATAAAATCACTAAAAAAAATAAAAATTTGTGACAAACTTAGAAAATTATGAGTAACTAACATAAGAAAATTCGTACCCGAATCTGAACAACATAAAAAAGAATTACTCGATGATTATGTTGGTAAAACGTAGTAAATATCCCGGAGTATTTCTCTTGCCAATAGTTAAAAATTTCAAAAGAGAGCAAAAAAAAGGCCCTGTGCATTTCTCTAACTATCAGTCGAGAAATTCAAAGAAAAAGAGCGAAAAAGTGGTCCCATGCCTGCTCTGGATCAATGTGATAACTAATTAAGTGCAAAGTAGGCCAAAAATAAATATCAATTTAATATTTTGATCATGATTACTAACCTGAATCAAGTTTAAAAAAGCATCCGAAGTAAATAGACCTTTAAAAAGGATCATACTCAGCAAGCTACACGAGAGGTTAAAAATTACAAAATTGTCAGCTTCAACATGTTGCAACAATGGTAGAAATTACATAATTTCTAAATTCCTTTCTGTAAAGTTTAGAAATTATCTAGTACATGACTTCAATCTCCTTTTTGCCATGATGATGCCAAAGGACTCAACAATTCCTTGTTTCTTCTAGCGAAATATTTCTGGTTGAAAGCGGAAGCCAAATTTGAGATGAAACAGAACTCTTTCTGCAGTTCTTAATCACATGAAATTTATTTGGACAGAAGTATGGAAAAGTTATACAATGCGTGAAAACAAAAGTTGCATTTTCGGAAGTTGTACAGGAATAAAAGTTATACATAGACTTTTTCATATATTTAGGAGTCTTCCTCATATATTTCACGAGTATAATAAAGAAAAGTTTTATCATAAATATATTTAATTGATTTACAATTCTTAAATATTAGGAAAAAAAATAGTGAAATGATGATTTTGTCTAAAACAAAGATTTTTAATAAAGGTTAAAAAGTTCAAATCACTTTTCTATCACACTTTTAATATATTATAAATTATAGATTACAAATATAGATTATAGACATGTGGTCCAAGTGGGAGATCGTTAGTGATTTCTATTTTGTGGACTCACATAATAATATACTATATACAGACATGGTATCTCTAAAGAAGTCCAATTTATGACTTAATAAATTATTAAATTTTTGGGCCTAAAAGTAAATATCGATTAGTATGGGTTTAATTAAAATTATAAAAAATCCATGGATCTTTTCTAAAGTTTGATGACAACTTACCAAAAATACATCTTTCCTGAAAAGACACCTTTACCTTTCCCTAGAAGGTATCTTTCCTGAAAAGGTACCTTTTCGAAAAATGTACCTTTTCTAAAAAGGTACATTTCCTCAAAAGACACTTCAAAGCCTTAAATAGACATAGTCCCTAAGTCAGAAGACAATATTTCTTTTCTTTTTTTCTCCATCTCAGATAAAGAACACCAAAAAGGGTGATCTTCAAGGTTTAGAAGATCTTGTCTTCTTCAAAAGTTATTGTTATAGATAAATGTTAGTGTTTCAACTATTCTTCTATAGTATTTATCACTGTCTAATGACTTACATGTTATCTTGGGTGAATTTATTTCAAGATTTCTAACACTCGTGACCTACGGATCGGTCATGACTCTTCATTCACTGAATACAAAATTCAAAAATCGTAATACGTGTTTGAAGGAAGGAAGGAATTTAGTCGCTATTTTCAAGTTTAAGAGACGTTACATGATCCGACCTGTCAATTGGATCCATATATATATATGGGCCCCATGGATTTAAGACGTAATTTCATTTTTAATCAAGCAAATAACTAAATTGATGCAAATACTTTTTGGGGATCAAATCCTTTATTTTATTTTATTTGGGGAGGGGGCGCGGGGGGGGCATTATTATTTGTATACCAATATGAGTTGTGGTGTAGTGATGGAACTACTTCATCCTTAACTAGAAGCCTTAGGTTCGAGCCCTCTGTATGAAAAAATTTTGTTGATAGCGCAATTCCCAAAATAGGCCCGACAGTTCTCGATCCGAATTAGTCGAAGCTTTAATGTGAGTATCGAACACCGGGTGAGGAATTAAAAAAAAAAAGCTTATTATTTATATGATATTTATTAATAGTGTTAAAGTTTTGTTAATATAAATTTTGAGAAAATATACTTTTTAAATATGATAAATTTGAATTTAATAGTTGTTTATATATTGCATAATTTTACTGATTGGATATTAAACTACCATCTAGTACATTCAAAAGAATTTGAAGACCTTTCAAAAAATAATGAAATTAAAAATTAGATCTCATAACTCAATCCTTAAATACTTGACTAATCACAATAAAAATTGTCAAAAACTAAGAAAGGATAAAAGATATAAGCACATATATACTTCTTTCATTTTTCAAATTAGCTCGCGACAAGTCCTAAAATTAGTATGAGTTCGTTGACTGCGTAAGCACGATCCATCTTGATGATGAATTTCACAATAATAAAAAATCAAATTTAATCATCTGTATATTATTTTTAGGAATACAAGAACCAAAAAGTTATGTAAGAACTCTATTGCAACCATGAGAAAGGCGGAGATACCCATATAGAATAAGACAGAAGCGACTGTTAAGTTGTCAACGAAGCTAATATTTATAGACTCTAACAATATTGTTAAATCTACCACAATTGCCCTTTATTGATTTTAAAGTATTACTCAATAACTCATATATTTAAGGGAAACTCTTTGAATGTGTTGTAAAAGACGCGTATTATTTTTGTGTTTAATTCTATCTTCAACACGTGTAAGTCGTAATCTAAAATAATCTACCAGAAGGTAAAGATATTCATTATGACTCTTTTTTGATTATCGAAATATAAAAATTATATTTGATATGATATTTCTCGCAACTCATTTTATTTTAAAAAAGATAGTTGTGTTAGTTTGCCGCAAAATAGGTTTTTGTCGTAAAATTGTCTAGTGGCTAGTTCTGAAGATGTTGCTTGACTTAATACTCGGCTAACTACTTTTCTTTCTTATATGCTATTTTACGGTACACATTTCGTGCATGTACCTCGCTTCAATGAGTTCAATTTTGTAAAATCACTGCTATATTATAAAAGAATATACGCCTTGATTCGTAAATGAATGATGATTTTATTAAATACAAAAAACACTTAAATAGGAAATTAGTATATTCCTACAAAATCATTGTTGACACCCAATTTTGATGCTACATAATTTAAATTAATTTTTGAGCTTCTTCAAATTTCCAACAAATTTGAAATAATTGTTATACAAAACAAATATTTTTAAAGAATTTGTTTTCGAGGAAATTTTGCATTTTTTAAAAACAAATACATCTTTATGTTCCATAGTGTATATATTTGTATAATTTTTACTTTAAATAATTATTTGGAAAGCCATTTCCTACCAAAAATAGTGTTGAAACAAAGCATGCATTTTATTTCCTCAAAAATCGATTAAAATTGCAAAATGATAAGCCTTTTGTAAAAAATATAATTATTTTATGTTGTCCAAAATTAAGAAGCTCAGTAATTAACTAAAAATGATTTGTTATAAATGTATTTACATTATAGTGAATGTCTATCAAGATCTACTTTAATATCTATTAGGATTTGAATCATTTGTCTTTTACTCAGACTAGGAGTAAATTTCCCCCTATAAATAGAAGAGTTCCTTTATTGTAAATTACACATCAAGATTTCTCAAGAATGAGAAATAAGAATTACTCTCTATTCTCTCTGCTCTTCTTCTTTATTCTTTCTTGTTTAATAATACGTTATCTGTACGAGACTCTGTCAAACAAGGTAAGATTATGCCAAACAAGGTGAGATTATAAATCTTAAGGATTTCAAGGTTAGTAATTTCTTATGTTATTTATTTTTTGATACTAATAATATAATTATTATTGGATTTGAGAAAAAATAATTGGTTTGGAACCATTTATGTTTTAAATTTATTCCTCAAGAACAATATTATCAAAAGGGATGATAATATGTTGGGTTCAAGTCCCATCAATTTATGCCTAAGACGTCTTTATATGGATAAGACGTTGAGATTAGATCTCAATGCATGTATTGATGTTATTATGATGGCTAAGGGAAAATAATGGGTATTTGATGAAAAGTCATGAAATATATCCCATTTATATGCTCTATTCACTGAATTGAATGTGGTAGCAATAAATCATATGTATGCCTCAATTTGCTTTTGTAGTAGCTATCATAATTTGATACGCTTAAGGCATGATTATATTTCATTCTTGGAGAATAAGAAGCTTATTAGTGCAAACGTGCACTTGATTGTAATGGTATCACAACTCACCTCCGAATGAGGCAAAATAACTGAGAAGAGTTATTTTGAAATCTACTTCTAAAGTAGTAAATCTGAAATTTATTCATGTACTAGTAAATCTAAAATTTACAAAATAAAAAAGTACATGTCATGGTAAACTTGGAGTTTACTAGAATAAAAGTTTATAAATTGATATGAACGATTGTAACATCTCGGAGATGTGCATATTGAATATTAGACATGTATTGAAGAACTAGAAGATTCTTCGAGAATTGTTTGTCACTTGTTCTCATGATAAGTTGGTTGGACCAACTAATATTGGGATTGAATTCCTTAAATCTGAAAAATATAAAAGGTGAATATGGGTCCGTTCACCTATCATGTGATATGTTGAAAAGATGCATCAATAAGATAATCACATATACATTTATTGTCAACCTGCAGTTTGACATTCATAAAGTTGCTTGCTCAATAAAATTGAGTTAAGAACATAATTTTCAGATTGTGTAATCAAGAAAGTTATCTTGATGATGATGGTTTGGCATTGAATGCCTTCGATAAATAGCTAAACCATCGGTAATGAGAACAAAACTTCATGTATTGATCTGAAATATGATATGTTGCATACAAGAACACTTGTATGCATTAGACCAATAAATTATGATTATTTCTTCTCCCTCAATTGGTTCAAGGTCATGAACCAACTATTCCATCTAATAGTTTTGATATGTGGTATACAATTAATGAATATATCATGATACACAAAGATGGATTCCTCAAAGAAGATAGAGGATGTATGTTAGTTTTCCTAACATAAATGGGAGATTATAAGCAGCTATGAAATATGTTAGAATTATCACCAGATCCTCATTCAAAAGATAATTCAAGTCAAATGCCAAAAATATTTCATATTTAAGCTGCAAGTGCTCCTATTTTGTGTCCATGAAGGACAAAGTCTATGCATGCGTGAAGCGTAGTAGATCAATCGGTTCCAAATGAAATAATCCTTGAAAAGGATAAGGAGCAAATAATCATAATAGGAAGGCAATGTCTACGACATAACACTTCATGAAACCTTATGAGAGATTCAGGTACCTGAAAATAATAAAGTGATAAGATCTCAAAATATTATGTCACATTATGAACCGATATAAAATGATATATCATCAATATCTTTGATACAATATTGGCGTAATATTGTGAAAAATTACAAGGATCTTAATTCTACGTTAATTTAAGCATGCTAACGTAGAAACATTTATCAAGTGACATAAAAAGATGCATCTTAGTAAGTATAACACTTATTTGATTTGCAGTCTAGATTTTTGAAGATGTCACTCATGAAATGTTGAGTATTGTCACTTGACAAAACTTATGTGAAAAACTTTTAAAGATTCAAAATGCTTGAAGCATATAAAAGTCTCTGGGAAACTTATTTATAATCCTTATATTGTATAAGCTTATAACTTGAAAATCATTGGAACTCTTGGAGAGTTTTCAAAGCAATAGATTATTTGATGAAATTCAAAATATATCGAATTGGATTGGTTATGAAGTGTCATATCTTAGTGCAATTGATGCACTCATATACCTTGCAAATACTACAAGGCATAGCCTTTTCGATTAATGTGTTAGCAAGGTATATTTCTACTCCTACTAGGAGACATCGAAATGGAATAAGATACATGAGATTATTTTATTCTAAAGATTGCAGTCCCGATCTTACTGGTTATGCTGATGTTGGGTACTCATCTAACCCGTATAAATCTCGGTCTCAAACATGTAATATGTTCACATATAGGGATACTGTCATATATTGAAGATATACAAAGCAGTCTATTATAGACATCTCATCGAACCATGCGAGATTATAACTATTCATGAAGCAAACCGACAGTGTGTGTGGTTGAGATCCACGATACATCTCATTCCTGAAAAATATGGTTTGAAATATGATAAATCTCCCATGATTTTTATAAAGAAAATGCATCATGCATAGCACAACTTACTGGAGGATTCATAAAAGGAGATAGAATGAAGCATATTTCGTCAAAGCTTTTCTATACACGTGATCTCCAAAAGAATGGTGATATTAACATGCAACATATTCGTTCAAGTGACAAGGTAGCTGATTTATTCACTAAGTCTTCTTCAACTGCAACTTTCAAGAAAATCGGGATGTAAAGGTTTAAGGATATTCTCATTAGGGGGAGTTAATACGCATTGTACTTTTTTTTCCTTATGGGGTTTTGTCCCACTAGATTTTCCTTGTAAGGTTTTTAATGAGAAAACCTATATGCTTATAGTTAGAGATGTATACTCTTTTTCCTTCACTAGATTTTTTCCCACTGGGTTTTTTTCTAGTAAGGTTTTAACGAGGTGCATTATCGACCAATTAGACATTCAAGGGGGAGTGTTATGAATGTATTTACATTATAGTGAATGTCTATCAAGATCTAATTTGATATCTATTAGGATTTGAATCATTTGTCTTTTACTCAGACTAAGAG
This sequence comes from Capsicum annuum, assembly GCF_002878395.1. Taxonomy (NCBI): domain Eukaryota; kingdom Viridiplantae; phylum Streptophyta; class Magnoliopsida; order Solanales; family Solanaceae; genus Capsicum; species Capsicum annuum. The sequence continues at coordinate 54,057,853 of NC_061113.1, read as the reverse complement.
TAAATTTTCCCCTATAAATAGAAGAGTTCCTTCATTGTAAATTACACATCAAGATTTCTCAAGAATGAGAAATAAGAATTACTCTCTATTCTCTCTGCTCTTCTTCTTTATTCTTTCTTGTTTCATAACATGATTTATCTTGTTCCAATTGTTATCGATTTTGAAATTAACTCAAAATAATTTGGTGAAATTATCAAAGGAACTAGGTTCCTAAATACATTTTTATTTAGACCCGTTGTATTTCAAATATTATTCTAAAAATTATATATATACACAAGGTAACTTTACCTTATTACATAAAATCCCATATTGAAATTTTGTTTTTACAAAAATCTCAAAATAATTACTTAAATCCCTTAAATTTAATCTCTCTCTCATCCTCCTCATACATATCAAAATACCAAATTTTGCTTCTATTTTAGTGCACTGAGTTTTACTCCATATATGTGCTCCTTTATTTACTCCTACAATCAAGCTAATGCAATATTAATACTCTCTCATCCCCCTCCTATTTGTGTCTCTTTTATAATTGGAATTGAAGATGTACACTTTCAATTCACGTAATAAAGGAAATTGAACCATTCTTTTTCCTTATTATCGTGTAGCCAATGTAATGTTACAATAACACTAATTTTTCTTTAAAATTATTATAATCTTGTAGATAATTAATGTATAAGGTGAATATTTTATATGTATAGTGTGATTTTATACATTTTGGAAGATTATATTTTAATGTATAATTATAATATATCAGACATTATACATTAGTTATTTTTGGAAGACTAATGTATAATATAATTCTTCTGCTATATATTTCATTATGTTATACATTAAGAAGTTCTTATTACATTTAAGAGACATTTTATGTATTATTTGGTATTATACAATTAGAAAGTATTAATATTGTATAAGTTACATTATACATTCTGATAAGGATACAGAAGTATATATGTGTAATGTTAATTCTTAAATGCATCGTATGACATTATACATTATTGCAGATTATTTTTTAAATGTATAATGTGCCCACATACATGTGCAACTGTTGTATAATGTTATCTTTTAAATTTCAACTTTTCCGTTATTTGCATTGATTCAATAAATGCATCACATATTGAATATTAAAACTAAATATATCAACTGTATTTGGATATACATTATGTTAAATGATGTTTATTTTTTTCATGAATTTTAAATTATTTATAATAAATTTATATGATTCCGTGAATGAAGATAATTTCGTTCGTCAAAACATACTTTGAAAATTAATTTTCTAGGAGCTTAATGGATTATATCAGTGTGAACACAAATAATCCATGCATATTAATATTACTCCTACTAGAATAAAGGAAAGAGAATGAAAAATAAATACTCCCACTAGATTTTATATTATTTTATGTTGTTGTTACATAATTTTTAAAAAGATTATAATTAAAATTATATTTTATTATTATTTATGTAATTTATTACTACTAAAATAGTATACGAAGGAAATAATAAGACTTTTTTATCTGTTAAAATGAATAAACAATATAAGATATTGTGAATGGAAACAATTAATAGTGATGTTTAAGAATTTTTTTTAATTTAAATTTCAGTTACTATATTTAATCATACACCACATAATGATAGGTAATTAATTGCGTTAATTAAGGTAGAGAAAAATAGTATTTGATTTATCTTTCCATAAATATAGGCAAATCTGTTTTATTATACATTGCAGCAATATAAAAGAGTTTACCCAATGTATAAGTATATTTTACAAATTAGGGAGAGAAAAAACCTAATGAAATTATATGTAAATACTTTTATTGTAGAAGAAATTTATGTGGTTTATACAATATTATTACCGTTGGGCCTATTTTGTTCTTAGCTTTCCAATAGGCCCAATTATTAGCTGAATCAGCCCACTATTATGTACAAAATTTGGCCCAAATACCCAATTAGCCTAATCAACCCCAATACCTCCACACCTCTCTCATTACACCTCAACCAAATATCCCCAACCAAAATTCTCTTCCATTTCTCCACTTCTGCCAATGGCGGTGCCCTAAGACTACTGGAAAATGGCATTTTTCGGTGGTCCTCCCTTTTTTCCTTTACTCTTGTCTCAAACGACACCATCTCCATCAACTTTACATGACTTCCATCACTTTTCTTTCAAAATTAGACCCCCAAAATACTCCACAATCACTGCCACTTCTGAAAAGGGCGAAGATTGTAAAGAACTATCGGATTTGAGATTGTAATCCCCTTTAATTCAATATGTTTGAACTTGAAGCCTCCCAAGCTGTCCTTTCCCCCTTCACATCAATCTGAAGAGGTAAAAAAAAACAGTCTTTTTCTTCCTCCAATTTCGTTCTTCTGTTTTTCTCTGTGATTTGGGCTTCCAAGAATTCAAAATTTGAATTCTTGAGGCCTCACTTGAGAACTGTTGTAGCCACACTCAACTTCGGCTATAAAAAAAAGCCTTTGGGCTGCCATTTTTTCATCAAGAATCATCAAGAGAGGTTATCAAAATTAGCATTAAATATCAAGAAAGTTTATACTACTATCTCCTTCTTATTTTCTTGCTTCCTTTTCGAGTTCGAAGTTCTTATTTTCTTGCTTCTTTTCGAGTTCGAAGTTCAAGTTTGAGTGATGAGGAAGCCCTAGTTTGCTACTACAAAACAGGTCTGTGACTCTTAACATCTCTCCATACTATTATCAGTGTTTTCTTTAGATTTTGATAAATATGTTGCATGCTCTTCTCTTCTTTTTCAGATTTGTGTTGTCTATGTGTTCATAAAGATTGAATAAAGAAATCAAACTTGGTTGCCGGTGGTTAGCTCACTAGGTCGCTCTTAAGCGTCAGGGTTCGATTTTCGCTCACTAGGTCGCTCTTAAGCGTCAGGGTTCAATTTTCACCTTGTGCATGCAGCGATAAATCCTTACATGGAGTTCACTTCTCAAATCCGCGGAGGATTAGTTCTGCCTGTCGGGCTGGATACTTGGAGAACCAAAAAAAAAAGATTGAATAAAGAACGATACATGTATTTTGACTGCATTTTTTTTATTTTTGAATGTCGTTGTATTATATATATTTTTGAAATATGGTGCAGATGATGATGTTGCAATTTCAGATCACTAAAAAAATTATGATCATTTAGGGTAAGCTTGTTCGTTTAGTTTTCCTGGATAATAATTTATTCTTATTTTTATTTGGTGAAATAATTTAATAGATCCTTGTACTTGTGTGTTGCGTGAGTTTATATTGTGGATCTGCTCACGTCATTGTTAATTGAACCTTAAATTTAATAAAATATAATATATAAACTTCTTTGATCATTGATCATGCTTATGTGGCATATCTTTGTTGACTTAAACGTAGTGCGCGATATCATTTTTTCTGAAGCATGTGAATGTGATACATTTGATTAAAAATTATTAAATAAATGAAGAAAAAATTAAATAAATTAATAAATGAATAAAGTTGATTTTTTTTTTCAGCCCCTCCCTCTTCTTCAAGATCTTTGCCATTTACCCAATAAACACCCACCCGCCCTCCGACAATAACAACCCCCTTCCCCCGCCCCCTCCTCATTGCTTCCCCCCCTTCCCAGTGTCGCTTCCCCATCCACCGACGCCTTCCATCTTCATAAAGAAAAGCATAATATTTTATCATCATTAATGAAGAATTAGCGTTTTTCATCTTCATAAATTATATGATTGCAAATTCAAACAAAAAATCAATTGTTAATTTTTTGCTTCCAACATTAACAGTTCAAAGAGAAGGTCCGGGTATGAGTTTATGTATGAGGAGTGATAATGGATACTAAAAAAAATTAAAAAAATCCATCAACAAGCTTGAGAAAGCTTGAAAAACAACAAATGTATTAAAAATTTGTGAAATTAATTCAAAATTTTGATTGGGATTAATTGAATTTGTGTTTGTAAACTTGTAATTGAAAATTCAAGTAAAATGAAAAATGTTTAAGCTATTTGGAATGACTTTTATGCTCAATTTGTAAGCAAGTGTGGAAATGATAATTGTTAAATATTTTTCAGATTTTACAAAAGTGGTATATTTGATTTAATTTATTTTTTAAAATTTAATTCTGATGTGTTAATTAAAAAATGATGTAGACTTTCATGTTTAATAGGTGTATTACACACACCCTAATCGACTGGAAAAAGTATTAAAAAACTGTATTTTATTGAGTTTAAGGATTCAATTAACAAAAGAATAGTAGAATCCAGAATACAAACTCATACAAGTACAAGGGTTCATTAGATCTTTTCCTTTTATTTGTGATGCAATAGTTATTTTTAAAAGTGAGTATCATATCTTGTTTCTTTGCTTATATCTCTTTATTGAACTTCCGCAGTGTGCATATGAAATATCAGATATACAGATTCAAAGGGAATAGTCCTATAAAACTTGTCGGGTACTTAAGTCATTTTTAGAGTTTTTCAAATCTGCTTTGTTGGGATTTTCATGGGGAATTTGCTGCATTTATAAATTTTATTGTTGAAACTGTGATCAAACCTGTTAAATTATAGTTGTCATTTTTATCTCTTAAGCAGTGCACTATTCGAATCAAAGATGGATGTGTCCTACATATGTTTATGGACCATGTTGTTTTGGTTATTTAAATATATATGTCTTCTACTCCTTCAACAATGTAGATTATCACGATGAAGAATGTTTTCTTCTTAATAATGGTTTACTGGTATGAATTTCCTCTCGGTTGATAATAATTTCTTTTTTTCGTCGCTTAAATATCAAGTTTTAGGAGTTTTTCCACACCCAAATATTAGGTTAAGGCTCAATAAAGATGCATGTTGTGTGTTATCTTTACAGATTATGTTTTTTCTTATGTATGTTCTTATTGTAAGATATTTTAAAATATATTATTGGATATATTAACTTATTTGGAACAAAATCAAAGTGATTTATGAATGGGTTCTCTTTACACGTGTTCTAATTAGTGGCCAAAATGCTATGAACTTGGGACCAAGTAGTTTACTTGATGGCCAAATAAGATATTTTAAAATATATTATTGGATATATTAACTTATTTGGAACAAAATCAAAGTGATTTATGAATGGGTTCTCTTTACACGTGTTCTAATTAGTGGCCAAAATGCTATGAACTTGGGACCAAGTAGTTTACTTGATGGCCAAATCTCACGTGGTCTTTTTCATAGCCACAAAAATCTTTAAGTAATTTTCATTATTACTCTTTGTTCCACTGCCTCACTTTCCTATATATGTAGATATAGCCTTAAAGTTGAGCTGTTAATACGAGTTGGCCCAACTCATTCGGGTTAGTTCATCTGGGCTAATCCATCAACATGACGGGTTAAAAAATAACAAGCCCAACCCATCACACTGTGGGTTGTGGGCTCCCATGGCTCAGCCTACCTTTTAAAATATATTATTTTTATAATCTTAATTTAAATTTTAAATTATTAATTACATAAATATACACAATATAATATTAAATGAAGTTATTAGGGACTTTGGGTTGAAAGTGACAAAAGAGTTTTAAAATGAGGTGTAGATGACACAAGTCTTAATTATTAGGTGGGAGTGACAATTACTTTATTATAGATTAAGAAAATTGGGGAAGTTTGAAAATAACCCACAAGTTTTTAAATTTATACTTTAATTCAAATGTTAGCCTATATAACAGAAAAGGAGGGAAAAAAGACGCATTTCTCTCTCTTTCATCCATTATTGTTTTCTCTCTCTTAGCGATTTTTGTTGTTCATTGTTGTTGCTGCTTCATTCATCATCTTCTGCTTCATTATCATCATCTTCTACTTCATTATCATTTTCATCTTTTTCTCATTGACTATTTGTTGTTGTTGTTACCGCTACTGTTGCTATTTGACCAATTTCTTAGGTCAAATTTTATTTCGAACATCACTTTCCACTTTGACATTACTTCATAGGAGACCTTGGTAAGTCAAATTATTATTTTTAGTTGAATTTGTCATCTGGGTAACTGCTATTGTGTTGTTATTTTCCAATAATGGATAGAACCCAACCATCAATCCAACATAAGATCCATCTGTTTAAATAGATAAATCATCTGTTGCGATAGATGAGACATCTGTTTCAACGAAAGACTGATATGCTGGATTCATGTTTAAACAAATGGACCATCTGTTATAACATTTGACACATCTGTTACAACAGATTAGTTATCGTGTGACATGATAAATATCTGTTTCAACAGATTAGTAACCTGTTGCAACAGAACCTAAACACGATTCCAACGAAAGTGTTGTCTATTGCAATAAGGTAAATATCTGTTATAATAGATTACTAACCTGTTGCAACAAGTAAGTCATCTGTCGTAACAGGTTTATTATCTGTTGCAATATGTCACTCATCTGTTGGAATCAGCTTCAAAGGTGATTTAGTACTGTAACATCAATCCCAACAGGCGCTTCATCTGTTGCAACAGATATTCAGGAGCGTAACATGAATCCCAATAGGTAAGTAATCTGTTGCGACTGATCACTTACCTATTGCAACAGATAACACATCTTTTGGGATTTATGCACGACACTATGATCACTATCAACTTTTTTTAACAAATGACTTTATTTAGGTACCACTAATGGATGGATCAATAACAATAGGGGTGGATTGTCATGGTCAATGGGTCGAGAAGAGTAATCGATATGTATGGCGTTGGAAGAAGGGTGAAATGCTAGAGATGATAGCTATGATAGTCCAAAGTGATGTTTCGTATGATGATTTTATGAACTTAATCATCAGCTTTTGTGGACTGAATTGTCAATCGGAAGAACTCGCCATCAGCTACATGCACAACTCCTTTGAAAATCGGAGGGTACTGCTTTTCAAGATAACCGATCAGGTTCGGTTGCGTGCTTATCTAAGTGATTCAACTAGGTCGGTGTTAAGGGTGTACATGGTTAAAAAGACGAGAGAAAATGAGAATCAGAACATAGAAGAAGAAGAAAAAGAAGACTTCTTTGATGATAAGTTGGATGATCTAGACATGAATATTTCAGATGATGATCAAACACCTACACCCGTTGATGCGACTAATACGATATGCAGTTCTTTTCAATCGAAACAGTCTGGAAATCTTCAAGACGATGGGACCGACTTTTTTATTGGAACGTCATTCAAGGACAAGAATAAAATATCTAACACTTTGTTTATTTCTTGCTTGAAAAAAGATTTCAGAATAAAGAAGTTGATTAATTCGAACAGTGTCTTTTGTTTCAAATGTGCTAATTCGAACTGCAAGTGGTGGTTGAGAGCGGTGAAGTACGCAAGTTCTGACAGATTCTTCATTCATAAACATGAAAAACATCACACATGTGGTTTGGAGCATATCTCGAGCCAAAATCCTTATGTCATGGCAAAGGTCCTCAGTGAATATTTCAGGAGTAGTTTTTTCGATGGTAAAGGCCCTTCAACAAGGCTTATGGCCAATCAACTCTTTACGGATTTGGGTGTCTTGATCAATTGTTGGAAGGTATATACGACTATGGGGATTGCCAAGGACCTAGTTAGGGGAATACTCGAGCATGGGTATGAAGTCCTGGATGCTTACCGTTACATGATTACGTCCACAAATCCCAGAAGTAAGCGACATTGCATCTGGATAAAAATGGAAGGTTCAAGTATTTTTTTGTATCCTATGGTGCTTGTATTCAAGGTTTTCGACATTTGAGAAAAGGCATAGCCTTCGATGGTACCTTCTTGAGGAGCAGGTATAATGGAGTTCTGCTAGCGGTGGTGACGCAGGATGTGGAGAATCACATCTTTTCTTTCACTTTTTGTGTAACGGACAAGGAATGTGATGCCTCTTATGGATTTTTTTTGAGCAATTGTAACGCTGCATCGAAGATACTAAAGATTTGTGTTTTGTATCAAATACGCATCCAAGCATTCTAAAGATGGGTTCACTTTTCTTCACTTTAGCTTACTTTGGTTGTTGCATCAGGCATCTTGGAGAGAACATTCGAAACAACTATCATAACGAAAGGGTCGTCACCCTTTTTTATAGAGCAGCTAAAGCATATAGTAAAGAGGAGTTTTTAGACCATTTCAATCAAATAGAGGATGTGAATCCCAAGGTAGCAGAATTTCTCGCACGTGTCAGTTTTGAGAGATGGAGTCAGGTATTCTGTCCAACAAATAGGTACATTCTTATGAATTTAATGTCTTGTTTGATTTACAAGTTTAGTATGATGTCGTACTAAGTGATTCTTTTCTATAGGTACAATTTTATGACATCAAACATAGCTAAATCGGTGAATTCATTGTTTGGTGATGAAAGAGAATTTCTCATCAAGGCTATGTTTGAAAAAATAAGCAAGAAGTATAGCGATTTTTTTAACGAAAGGCATGTGCAGTTCAAGTGCCAAGAAAAAAGAACCCGATTTGTTCTCAAAATCGAAAAAAAAATATCAACGAACATTAGTTTGGGGAATAGGTTATTCTCTCATAAAATAGCAGATTACAATTTCGTATTACCGGTCATGGTGATGCTGTCACGGTCGATCTTCAAACAAGATCTTGTACGTGTAGAGTTTTTGACTTGGACAAAATACCTTGTCCACATGCTATGGCAGCGCTTCAAGATCAATACGATCATAAATATGGACCTGAAGTTTACGAGCACTCCTCTCAATATTATTCGGTGGAAAAATATGAAATGACATATAGTGAGCATATTACTCCGGTGCCTCCCGAAGAATCTTGGGTTGTTCCAGCAGAGTTTATGGGGAGATTAATACCTCCTCCATATATTGATCTGAGCACTATTAAACTGGGAAAAAAGTCATATAAGAGGAGGCATGGAGTTGGAGAATCATTTTCATCAAGAAGAAACAAGTGCTCCATATGTAAGTGCGCTAGCCACAAAAGAACTACATGCCCGAATCGTAATCCACCATGATCGTTGTAATTGCAGAAACTTGTGTTGTTGTTTGTTTGTTTGTTTGTTGTGGACTTTTATATATTTAACTCATTATTATGAACCTATTGTTATTATTTATTATATATAAAATATCTTTTTTTTAATAACTTGTGCATCAATAAAGAGGCAAAACATGAACTAAATAATACAGCAGACCACAATTATTCTCAACAGTTGCACAAACAACTAGAATGTTTTCCTCCAACAGATAACAAAAATCTGTTGAAACAGATGGATAATTTGTTGATAGAAACCCAACAGATGACCAATCTATTCCAACACATGGTCCATCTGTTGAAAGAACTCAAAAGCCAAAATTGTTAGTGCTACTGGATTCAACATAGCTCATTGCCTCCAACAGTCGACATGTTAACATGTATGTATGTATGTTTAGACTAGAAGAAATAGACAGAATGAAAATTGAATAAGAATTAAAATGTCAAAGTCTAACTAAAAGTAAATTTTTTATTTAACGAAAAATAAAATACATTAGGTATAGATCTGATATAGAAAAATTAAAATACATACGCTAAAAGAAAAAATACATTCTAATTATTATTATCATCATCATCATTAATGACAGTCGACCAATCAACTCGCAGTAGGAGGACCCTCATCAGCCTCTACATCTCTCTGAACATCGTCGCTCTCACAACGACCAGCTCCCTCTGCATGTCATTAACCTGCCTCTGAAGTTCCCGCACTGTGTCGCATAAAATAGCAATGTCGAAAAAATGATCAACCATATCTAGAACACGCATGAATTGATAAATGTAAAGAAAAAAATCCAAAATGTAATAGAACGTATACGACCAACTGGTAAATTTACACGAGAAAAAAAATTACCTCAACGAGAAATGAATATGCTCTTTGAAGAGAAGTGGTTGATGATGTCTTACGAAAATAAAAAATGCAAGAAATAAATAAAGTTGAGTTTAATGAAGATTAAAGGGGGACCTATTTATAGAGGATTGAATCTGGATGTGTCAGGCCAAAAGGCAGGACTGTTCAGCTCCACTATATTAATTACATTCAAATTGGTGGTATTTTATTTTCTGTGAAAAGTCGCGACTTTTTATTTTACATTGATTACTTCTCACCTTTTCATAATGATTTGAGACTCGATAAAAGTCATTATTATTGAGCTATTGCAACAGATGGATTGAATGTGCAACAGATGGTCTGTCAAAATGGATTTACCATCTGTTGCAATAGATGGTTTATATATGTAACAGATAAGACATCTGATGCAACATATGTATTATCTATTGAGTGAGATCTATTTGTCGCCGGAGGTAGAAGTTGTCGGGGGTTGAATGGAGAAATTTTGTAAACCTGTTGGTTGGGAGAGAGTTGAGAGAAGATGTCGAGAGAGAGAAGAGAGTGGTTGATTTGGATTGAAGAGGGGTGTGGGTTGGGTTGATTTATATTTTTGAAAAGATTAGAAAGTTTTGAAAATATTAATCAAGTCTACAATTAACTTAATCAAGTTTTCTAATGATGTTTGACCCTTTAAGTTGGTCAATGTCACCAATCCTTCATTCAAAACTTAAAAAACACCTTTCCTTCAATTTTCTCAAGTTACTACTTGTTAATCAAGTCTCAAATTTATAAAAAAAATTTAAATAATCTAGAAAACTAAATAACTTTTGACACCAAATTCAAACCAGAAAGAGATATTGAAAAACAAATGAAAATGTTAATGAGTAATAATATAATTAGCTAAATAATAATATTTATTTATTTTTATTTTAACGGATCTCAATAAAACACAAAAAAATGTCAATATTTAGTCCATTAAAGTGAAAATGAACTCCTCAAAAAAAATTTCTCATGGCACTTATAAGTTATAACGTGTTCAACATCGCCACATTATCTTCATCAAACATATTTGATTTCTTAAAAATTTTAGTATTTTAATTATTTATATATTTTATAAATATATTTAATATTTAAATATCTATGATGGTCCAAATAGATTTTGAGTTTAGACCTTTTTTTTTTAAATTTTTAGTATTCTATTCTATTTTTTAATTATTTTTTATTTGATCCACGAGTCAGCCCAACCCATATTACTCAAACCCCCCGGGCCAACGGGTTTATACGGGCCGAGTTAAATATCCTTGTTCTTATACGGGCTATAAAAATCATTGACCAATCTTATCAAATTACAGGCTGGGCCGACATCGTAGTCCAACCCTATCAAATTACATGCTAGGCCGGCCCAGTCCAACGAGTTTGACCCATATTGACGGCTTTACCTCAAAGGTTTGAATATGAGAAAACAACACGCATTTCCTTTTTCTTTCCTTTAATTAATATACATTACATTCTGTTTTCCTTCTTATTCTCTCTCCTCCTCCCAACGGTTTTTCTCTTCATCCTTTGCCTAGTCTTGGTTTTAATTTCTTTAACTAATTTTCTAGTTTAACTTACTGGTTTTATAATTATCTTGTTGATTTTTGTATCCTTTGATTAACTAGGGAATACTTATTTAATTCTAAATATCTTCTAATTAATTAGGAAAGTGCTTGTTTAATCCTGAAAAAATATTTCACACCACGAAAATAATTTTTTAGGACAGTGCTTAGCACGACTCACATACTTTATATTACTTAAAAATATTATAGTAGTATTATTTAATTATTATTATTTAAATATTATTATTATTATTATTATTATTATTATTATTATTACTGTACTTGTTAGTACTACTATATAAGAAATATTATCATTATTGCTGTTTATTTATGTTGAATTTCACAATTGATATTGAAATATACTATTGTTTTCCAACAATCTAAGAAACTATGTCATATAATATTGGTCCTAAAACTGTTGATAATACTGATACTGGTGTTGCTCTGACTGCTTCAATTCCAGTCAGTTTGTCATAAGGTTATGGTTCTGCAGAATACAAGTATGAAAATAAACTTGGTTACATACCTAATGCTAATAATAAAATCTTCATAAAAAAACGTATCTCAATGCAAGAGAAAATATAAAAGAAATGCCAATTTCGCTAAGTCAAAAATAAATTTGACTGAAATAAATGATATAATTGTTGCGGTCATTTCAGAAATGAATACTGAGACTCATGTGAGAAACTGAGTGATAGACTCTGGTGCTACTAGGCATATTTATATAAATAAAAATGATTTTGTATCATACACCTAAGTTGAGAAAGGGGAAGAAATTATTTATCTTGGGACCTCGAGAACTACTCAAGTTCTTGAAAAAGGTAAAGTTCTTCTCAAACTCACATCTGATAAAACTTTGGTATTGAGTAATGTGTTGCACGTTTCTAATATTAGAATTAATTTGATTTGTGTAGCGTTATTAGAAAAATTGAAATGAAGGTTACTTTTGAAAATAATGTGGTCATATTGAATAAAAATAATATATTTATGGGAAATGGCCTTTGGAATCATGGATTATTTATGCTTAATACTCATAATGATATTTCTAAAAGTGTATCTACTTTTACTTATTTGACTGAGTTTATTTCTTTATGGCATGCTAGATTATAACATGTTAATTTCTCTTATATAATGAATATGCAATCACTTTGTTTAGTATCTGGTCTAAACTCAAATAATTTTGATAAATGCGAAATATTTGCTTAAACTAAAATTACTAAAAAGTCATGTTTTTTAGTCAATAGAGAATTGAATTATTGTCTTTGATTCACATTGATTTGAGTGATTTAAAATAAACCATGACTAGAGGTGAAAAAAGATATTATGTGACCTTTATTGATAATTTCTCTAGATTTACCAAGTTGTATTTACTTAGAAATAAAGATGATGCATTTGATGCTTTTGTGTCTTATAAAACTGAAATTAAAAATCAGCTAAGTAGAAAGATAAAGAGAATTAGATCTGATAGAGGTGGAGAATATGTATCTTTAAATGTTTTTTGTGAAAAATAAGGAATTATTCATGAAGTAATTTCGTCTTATTCACCTGAGTCTAATGATGTAGCTGAAAGAAAAAAATAGAACATTGAAAGAAATGATAAACTCTATGTTAATTAGCTCCAATGCATCTGATAATTTGTGGGGTGAAAGGTATTTTATCTGCATGTCACTTGCAAAATAGAATTCCTTATAAAAGAACAACCAGAATCCTTCATAAATTGTGGAAAGGTTATAAACCTAATTTGAAATATTTAAAAGTATTGGTTTGCTTTGTTAAAGTTCTTTTGCCTGAACCTAAAAAGAGAAAATAGGTTCTAAATCTACCGATTGCATGCTTATTGGATATGTTGACCATAACGCTCTATATAGGTTTCTTGTTTTAAAAAGTGATATGCTTGATAGCAATACTTTATTGAGACAAAGAATGTTGAATTCTTTGACAATATTTTTTCACTTTGTGATAAAATATCCCATGCACTTTTGAAAAAGGAAATGAATCTACCTCTAATATTGAGAATCCGAGAAGGAGTAAAAGGTCTAGAAAAGAATATTTTTCTTATGAAAATGATTTCCAAACTTTTCTTGTCGATAATGAACCATTAAATTATTTTGAATCTATATCTTCTTTTGATGCTAAATTTTGGAAAGAGGCAATAAAAGTTGAAATTGATTCTATCATTAAAAATAATACATGAATTTTAACTGATTTACCTCTTGGTATAAAATCTATTGGTTGTAAATGAATTTTCTAAAAGAAATTTAATCTTGATGGATCTATAGATAAATATAAAATTCGTTTAGTAGCTAAAGAATTTGCTTAAAAATAAAATAGTAATTATTTTGATACATTTGCATCAGTGAACAAAATTTCTTCTATTCGAATATTAATTGCTTTGTCATTGATTCATAAGCTTTTTATCCATTAAATGAATGTAAAAATAGCTTTCTTAATTGGTGATTTCGGTGAAGAAATTTATATGGTTCAACCTGAAGGATGTGTGGTTTCTAGATAAAAAAAAATAAAGTTTATAAGTTAATTAAATCTCTTTATGACCTTAAACAAGCTACTAAATAGTGGCATGAGAAATTTGATCAAGTTTTAATAAAAGATGCTTTTTCTTCTTTTGAAGTCGATAAATATGTTTATACTAAAGTGATAGATGATGATTCTGTGATCATTTGCTTATATGTTGATGACATATTTATATTTAGTATTTATCTACAAACTTTGATATGAAAGATCTCAATGAAGTGAATATGATATTGGGAGTTAAAGTTATAAGGAGTGAAGATGGAATAATGTTAACACAAGAACATTATGTTGAAAGGATTCTTAAGAAATTTGAATGTTGGGAGGTAACTCCTGTATCCTCTTCTTATGATGCTAACTCTAAATTGAAAGAGAATAATGGTGATTCAGTGGCCCAATCTAAATATCATATTATTAGGAGTCTAATGCATTTGATGAATTTTAGCAGTCCTGATATAGCATATGTTATGTGTAGACTGACCAGATATACTCATAACCCTAATAAAGAGCATTGGTCTACATTAATGAGACTAATGAAATATTTAAAAGGAATCATGAATTATGGTATTCTATATAATGGATTTCCTTATAATTTAGAAGGCTATTGTGATGCAAATTTGATCTGTGATTCAACTGAGACGAAATTCACTAGTGATTATGTGTTCGCATCATGTGGTGGTGCAGTATCATGGAGATCAACTAAGCAGACGATCATTGCTAGATAAATTATGAAATCAGAGTTTGTGGCTCTAGAGTTAGCTGATACTGAGGCTGAATGGCTTAGAAATTTCTTAATGAATATTCCTTTATAAAAAGATGATTTGTTACCTAATATCCCTTTAAAAAAGATGATCTATTGTTTAATATTCCTTTATAAAAGGATGATCTGGTACCTCTTGTGTATATACACTGTCATTGTCAAAGCGCAATTACTATTACGAAGAATAAATCTTTCAGTTGTAAGAGTAGACATATGAAATTTATGCATGATATTGTCAAGCAGTTGTTGAGAGATGGAATAATTTTCATTAATTATGTGAAGTCAGAATTGAATTCGGCCGATTCACTAACTACACCCGTGAAAAGAAAATTAATTTTTCAATCTTCAAAAGAGATGGGGTTAAGACCAATATGATTGTCAATAAAGATGGTACCCTAACCTATGTTATTAGAGATCCCATGAAGTAGGTTCATATGGGTAATAACAAGTCGATATTGGCACTGTACACTTACTGAAAGTGCTTTAACTGCTATTAAAATTAAGGGATGAATTATCAACTCTTAATGAATTCATAGTCCTTATGGATGGTGTATTTAAAGTAGTGTACACTTGATGAATTTACCTATATGAGAAGTGGAATGAGGCCGTTCCTAAGAGATTTGTGGCCTTAATCTCTGGAACTCTCATGAATACCAGGCACGCGTATGGTCTATTGGCGCAAAATCACGTTGAACAACAAAATTACGGTCAAAATGTGATTGATAAAGTTTCTGACTTACAACAAGAGTTATTTGGTTCATAAAAATATTATATTTCACCGATAATTTTATAAGTTAAATTTTATCGGTCTAAATTTGGTTGATAGTCTAAAAAATACCAAATCTATTGTATTTTTATCATATAAAACACAATAAGTTAAATTCTTTAGAACCAATATATTTTAAATATATGAGAGATTGTAAGATATTTTAAAATATATTACTGAATATGATAAATTATTTGAAATAAAATCAAAGTAATTTATGAATGGATTCCCTTTACACATGTCTTCTATTAGTGGCCAAAATGCTATGAACTTGGAGACCAAGTAGTTTATTTGATGGCAAAATATCACGTGGTGCTTTTCAAAGCCACAAATTTTATTAAATAATTTTCATTATTATCCTTTGTTTCACCGCCTCAAAGGTCTTAATATGAGAAAACAACAAGCAGTTCCTTTTTCTTTAACGGAAAAAGGTTTAATATATCCTTCAAAAAATAATACACAAATATCTTCCATTCATTTTTAGGTTTAAAAATACTTTTTCATTCAGCTATTTAGCTCAAAAATATCCTTAATGTATTAGAAATGATTCAAAGTACCCTTCTTCTGAACCCCTCCATTCACCTATTTGAATAAAAAATGTCCTTAACATTAAATTTAAATCCAAAAATATCTCCTCCTTTATATTATATTATTTTTTTTGATTTCATGTAGGGATAATTTTTTTTGTAATTACAATTTTTTTAATTATGATATTATATATTTTTTGGTGGAATAGATCTGCATTAATTAGTATATTATTTTTTTGATTTCACGTAGTAGTGGACTTTTTTTAGTTATAATTTATTTTATTATTATATTATTTTAGAATTTTTATAAATTTTTATTATTATATTATTTTTAGATTTTTTTAATTATAATTTTTTATTATTATATAGTTTTTGTGGGTTTTACGTTAGGGGTGGATATTTTTTTTTAATTATTATTTTTTTAATTTTAGATTGGTACCAAGTTATCAAGTAATTTATGGTACATCATAATAGCTATATTTATGGTAATTTTTGTTTTTTCAAGAAATATATTTTTTCTATTTTAGGACTCTTAATTTTCTTCCATATATTTTAGGACTCTTAATTTTCCTATATGTTTCGGATTTCATATTTATATATTTTAGGACTCTTAATTTCATTCTATATATTTATTTAATAAAATAAAAATTAAAAGGAAAAAAATTAAATGATTTTATCTATTGTAAAGTCTTCTAAGGGAGAATGTTTTTTTTAAAAAAAGTTATTTTTTTTTTGTTTCACGTAGGGGTGTTTTTTTTAATTACATTTTAATATATATAAGGAAACAGATTAAATGATTTTATCTATTGTAAAGTCTTTAAGGGAGAATGTTTTTTTTCTAAAAAAGTTATTATTATTTTTTTTGGTTTCACATAAGGGTATTTTTTTAAAATTAAATTTTAATATATATATATATATATATATATATATATATATATATTATTTTTCTTTGTATTGTTATTATTTTTGGTTTCTTGTATTTAATTTAAATAAAATTATATTTCACATCAGAATTTGTTAAAAGAATGAGATATTTTTGGACTTAAATTTCATGTTAAGGGCATTTTTGATCCAAATAGATGAATGGAGGAGTATTTTTGAACCAATAGAGGAAGAAGGACACTTTTAAGGCATTTCTAATATATTAAAGGTATTTTTAAACTAAATAGATGAATGGAAGGATATTTTTGAGTGGAAGAAGGATATTTGTGTATCATTTTCAATTGAAGGGTATATTAGATCTTTTTCCGTTCCTTTAATTAATATACACTACATTCTGTTTTTCTTCTTATTCTCTCTCCTCCTAGCGGCTTTTCACTTCATTCTTTGCCTAGTCTTGATTTTAATTTGTTTAACCAATTTTCTTGTTTAACTCGCCGGTTTTATAATTATCTTGCTCATTCCTGTATTTTCTAATTAATTAGGAAAGATTTATTTAATTCTAAATATCCTCTAATTAATTAAGAGAGTGATTGTTTAATTCTGAAAAAATATTTCATACTGTAAAAATAGTTTCTTAGGACTGTTCCTAGCACGACTCAAGTATTTTATATTACTTAAAAATATTATAATAGTATTATTTAATAATAATAATAATAATAATAATAAT